>NC_053118.1:2376107-2421107 GCF_010015445.1 Perca fluviatilis | reverse complement strand
TTGAGCCATCGGTGATTATACTTAATATTAAACTAATATTAGTCTAAATAATTCATAATTTCGGCTTTTTTAACTCAAGAATTAGGTATGATTTCCTATAAATGAGGTTTATTGACCATGAATTCCAAAAATAATAATAAACTGGTAATATGTTGGTGGTTTTTATACATGGTAGTGAAAAGAAGCGTTAAATGTCAAAAAAATGCGCCAAAGAGAAAAAAAACGCAGATAAAAAAGTGTTGATTTTCAGTTTTCACCCGGGAAGACGACAAGTGCATGGTCAAATGGAAGACAACAAGAGTTAACTGAAAAGGACTTGTTGCGGCTGTAAGCAGTCCAACAAAGTGCTGCCGCGAGGGACTAAACACTGAGAGATGCATAAACACACTGGGACGCACTCAAGATTGTATTGCAATGATTTATTCCTCCACACGTAAAATACAACTAGCACTGCAGTTACCAATTTTAAAGTTACTTTGTGAGTCGAAATAAGTGCGTTAGTGCGGCAGCCAACATAAAGTGTTTGTCCCAGGCTCAGCCCCTCTCTGTCAAAGCCCAAAAAACTCAGGTGAACAGGTGAAGCAAACAAATATGTTATCACTTCCGCTCAAACCGCGATGAAAACGCCCACCACCTACAATATAAGTGCACAATATAATAATCAATACATAATATAACTGAGACCATAAACAACATACAATATGTGGCTCCTACAGGACTCACTTGAGTGATATACAAGAATTAGGCTTCCAATCTCAGCTGACACTGACAAAGTCTGAAATCCTACAGTCATAAAACAATCAAGCACATATTTTGTAAAATGTATCATAGCAGCAGCGCAAAATGTTTGTGTAGAAGCAGCTAATCTTGAATGTGGTAATGATTTTCCGTCATATGATGTCACAGTACCTTTAAATGACCACATATGTCTGGTGTCTGTGAGCATACACAGTCAGGTTCAATATTGTGCCAACACATCAGAGAAAGAAAAGGAGAAACAGTAGCAGACATAATGACCCAGTGAGCCAGTGAGAGAAGCAGCAGAGTGGGGAGGGCCGCAGCACCCGGCGCAGGGTACAGCACCCTGCATGAATATCAAAAAGCTCCCTCCCTTTCACCTTGAGATTAATATTTAAAAGCTGGCTACAGTCTACACACACGCACACACACACACACACTCACACTATGTGCTGTGTGCCCCGCGGCTAGTGGTGCACTGAAGTCTACCTCATTAACTGACTGTTCAGTTGTGAATCTTGTATCTATAAATACTGTATAAAGGAAAATATGATTATATAGTGTATATGTTATAACAGATATGGATGAATGACATGATGCTGATGTATTTCTAACCTCACATTTCTAAACCGTTCAGTGTTTTTGCATGTCTTTGTCTATCAGTGTTATGAATTATCTATCTGAAGCATGTTAGTGTATGTGTGTGTGTGTGTGTGTGTGTGTGTGTGTGTGTGTGTGTGTGTGTGTGTGTGTGTGTGTGTGTGTGTGTGTGTGTGTGTGTGTGTGTGTGTGTGTGTGTGTGTGTGTGTGGGTATACGTTCATTTTTATACCCTACCTACATGAATGAATTAAGAAATGAAAACAGACCACTGACTGGAAGATTAAAAAAATAGAAAACAAATCTAAACCAATCTGTGATCCCTTAGAAAATTGTTGCCAATAATATAAATAGACCAACAATGCATTTTTTTGACTGGATGTCATTGATGCATGAATCATGTGAAACAGCACATAAAAGGAACAAGTATATTAAAAAAGGCATAAAATGCTACTAAGTCATTTTTATCTTCCTTTATCGGATTTAGTTCTGGTGTCCTTTTTCCTTCTCTGGTAGAAAAATGCATACTTTTTGTGTCTGCTGCTGTTAGGATGTAAAACGTGTGTGTTATTTCACAGCTTTTCTTATCCCAGTGGGTTTAAATTGAGTTTGACAAACTATAGAATCTGTCACACATCTTCGGTCCTCAATGCCTTGGTAAAAGTGGGTTTATTAAAAAAGTAAGATTTAATCACCTTCAAATGTGTTACACTATTCATCTAACTTAAAAAAATTAATATGTCAGGACAAACTTAAAAACATATTTGGCTTGGCCCTTTGCCCTGAAATCACATGCATTAAAGCACCCATATTCTGCTCATTTTCAGGTTCATAACTGTATTTTAAGGTTATACCAGAATAGGTTTACATGGTTTAATTTTCAAAAAACACCATATTTTTGTTGTACTGCACAGCTCTCTCTCACTGCTGCAGATCCTCTTTTCACCTGGTCTCTGTTTTAGCTACAGAGTGAGACCTCTTTTCTTCTTCTGTACTATCTTTGATTGCACTCGCACATGCTCAGTAGCTCAGATGTAGATCTTGTCAGCTAGCTAGCTCCATAGAAGTAAAAGAAAGGCTGTTTCTTCAACTTCAATCAGTTAGAAGGCAGGATTAGCTGGGAGACTTCTAAATGAGGGCGCACATGTAAGTAGTTCTTTTGAAGATTATGGTGAACTTGTGTGTGTTGTAGCAGTGCTTTGCTATTGAGAACGAGGTAGCATGCTAGCGGTAGCATGCAAGCGTTAGCATGTTAGCGTTAGCATTAGCATGCTAAAGCTGCGAGCTAACGGTTGCGGTTAGCCAGCTCGTTTCAGATTGTGGCGTCACAATCCGGGCCAATTTTGACCAGCTCACCCAGAGACTGAAGGCAGAAGACATTCAGAAACCGTATCTCACTCAAAACAGTATGGATGGGTTTTTTTTTCCAAGTTTGTATGCGTGTGGAAGCACCAGAGACACAAAATAACACCCCAAATCCCAGAATAAGTGTTTTTTTCATAATATGGGCACTTTAAGAAATATGTGCAGTTCTTAGGCAACAAGCAGATCCTGAATCGGTACAATGTCTGACTGACGTCAGGCTCTTTGACTGCTTTATATCTATTCAATTATAGTACTTTTCTTAACCACCAAAACAAAAACAGTGCATATGTCCTCATGTAATGAAAGTACTAGAAAGTTATCTCTGGAAATGTAAAAAATTTGCAAACAACTCCCATTGTGCTGCCTGTATTTGTTTGCACTGTGAGATGTCAGTGAGAGACTGCAGCTTAAAGTGATGGCCAGATTGCCAGATTCATTTTAATCAAATCAGAGTTTCAGTTTTCAGGGTAAAATGTGATCAAATTTGTGTTTTGGACTAAAGAAAATATAACTTGTACTGTTTCTGTCATAGATCTTCCGTGGTTTTTTAAGCTTTTACCTTTTCTAAATGCAACTTGCACTTGATGGAGTATCTCTACCTTAGACTACAGCTTAATCTATCACTGCAGCAGTTCTGGTTTCACTTTGGAACCCCGGGGAAAGCAACAAAAAAAGCTACCTTCTAGGGCTGTTGGAACAAATATAATTCGAATAGTAAAAAAAATCAATACTATTCTAATGCTGAATTTACTATTCAAATGTGATTTTTTTAATAAATAGGTTGGCTAATGTTAGCTAATATCCCTCTTCTCATGTCTGATGAACAATAAGTTACGGGAGTGAGAAACACAAGGCATTGTGAGCTAACGTTACGTACCGAGTAACGTTAGTACAGGGGGGAGTGACAGGCTGTGGCTGGAAATCAGAAGAAGGATGGGAAATAGTTTTAACATGACTTTAAAGTCGACATCCGCAGAGCCAAATGCTTAGGTTATCATTAGTTAGCTCGTTCTGGGTTCCTAACTGTCGCGAGCTATAGGAGCTTAGCTGGGAGCTTCATGGAGACAGCTAAAGTTAATGTTAGCTGCCCTACAGCTGTCAGAGTTAACTTCGACTAACTCTGATGATATATTACCTTCTAACAGCTGTATTCTCAGTAACATGACAATCTGCAAGAAACAGGTTGCTTATAAATCACTAAAATAGTAGTGACAGCACCGTTTGGCTTTTATACTAATGCCGTTAGCATCGTGGCTAACACTATTGTTAGTGTTACTCAGTTTATGACAAATCCTTTCGGCTGTGCTTTCTAACATGATGTCATTGTGCTAACCGAGCAACGTTAGCCTTTACAACAGAGCCACTTCACTACACTTGTTAGATCACGTTTCATTCCAGAGTTCTCTGTTGATTTGTGTTTGTCGATGTGTGCTAGTGGTGAAAAATAATATAAACAGAGGGTGGCGTGCCAGAAATGCAATGCGCCGTGACGTAGATCCCCTTCAAGGCTAGGCTGATGTTGGAAGTCCCTCTAGTGGACAGAACGTGTAACAACAACCACATGCTTATAGTGGCATTGACAATGCATAAGCATGAGTAGTGTAGTACATATTTATTACAGGCTGCATTTGAGCATTTAATATTCAATTATTAAAATATTTAAAACAGTAACAAATTAATGGTATTATAGAGGAAGACTGACAGCTCTACTATCTTCATAGGTGCTAAACACTGACAGCTGTGAGGTCTCTGAAAAGTATTTCCAGTTCTGTGACAGCTCATGTTAAATAGTCAGCTCTTCATCTATTTATTCTATGGTTGCTTTACTAATATTGTTAAATACATGTTGTCATTGTGCACTTGAAGAAAACGCACCCATCACAGATTGTTTAGAACAGTTAATGTAAGAATTTCACAAAATGGCTAATGTATTATATAACTGTGGTCACTAATAGAGAACAGCAAAGTTTACTTTTTCTAACTCTCACACTCACTTCACCCCTTTTCCAGGTGTGTGTGAATGCAGCAGACAACTCGCACACAAAAAACACACCCATAATAATCAGAAATCCCCAGCTATGCACATACACATGTACACTGTCCCTGCTTGCAGCTCTTTCTTCCACCCAGTATGCTCTAGCCCACTTCTGTCCACCACTGTGAGGGATGCAAACAAACACACAAACAAACAGAGTGATGAGCGGACGTGACGTCTGAGGCTTGGCTTTTGTTTCTTGTCTGTTCCTCTATGTTTAGCGCAGTGTGTGAGGCCCGGTGAAACACACTTCTTTATGGAGAGACGATGGGGAGGCAACCTCACTGCCAAAGCAGGTTTATTTTGCCAAGTGTGTGATCAAAGTGCCTGTGTATGTGTGTGTGTGTGTGTGTGTGCGTGCATGCATGTGTGCATGCATGTGTGCATGTGTGCGTGCGTTTGTGTGTAGGAGTGGCTGTTGTAAAAATGATGATTTTGGGGCAGATGGGTCAGTGTTGATAGTATGCTATCATTTTATGATTACCGGATAAAATATACAAATCAATACTCAAATAAAACTATAGATATTTACATATTTAAAACTGCACTGAGCATAAAATGATCAACTTTAACAGAATTGTTCCCCAAACGACAATTCCCCTGCACGCATACAATACATTTTGAGCACATGGCCACCAATAATGACAGTATGTTGTTTAAGGAGTTGATACCAAAATGTTGTGCACGTAGTGGAGACAAAAAGTGTGGCCTCATCCAAAAACACCAATCAAATAATGATTCATAATACCTGATTATTGGCAGGTGCTGACAGGCGATGCATAACAACCGCAGGATTGTAGGTGCTCCCCCTAAATTCAAGGATTATGGTTGAACACGTACTGCTTTACTTGCTGTTAGGGTTGTGTTTAGTCTTCAACTATTAAATGATCTGCTCGGTATCTTCATCAGAACTCTTTCAGAAACAAATTTATGGATCCTTATTAAAATGTCAATGCTATGTGTATAAGTAAAAAAAAAATATATATCAGCCAGTATATTGTTTACATTATCTTTTAAACTCTCATATGTTGCAATCAGCTTCAAAAATCCAGTATTGGTCAGACCCTAGAAGAACTGAGGAATTGTGTTTGTATTCCTATCCATTTACAACAGTGAAAGTTGTATTCTGATGATATTCATTTCTTATTTATTTATTTAATACATTCTATTGCTGGTGAAAGTTACAGGAGTGCATATATCGTGTGATATGAAATATAATGAACACAATAGTCATTGTTTAGTTATCATCATTGGCTGTCTTCCATCCTAAGTGCCCTTTTACAGGGTATGTGGCCTGAATGATACTTTTATCTGTTTAAATCTATATTATACATAATGCCATTATCTAAACCTATATTTGAAATAGTTACTATTGTTCAATTTAACTTATTCTCTCGTGTTGCTCCTTTTTTTTTAATAATGTAAAACCTGTAATTTGTTTTAAACTGTTTTTATCATTGTTCGGCCCTATTATTGTCGTCTTGTTAAGCACTTTGTAACTTTGTTTAAAAAAGTGCTATGTAAATAAAGTTATTCATATTATTATTATTATTATATTCAAGAGAGATATTTATAAGCTTGGCACTTGAGATTTACACGGCAAAATTATTATAATACACAGAAAAAAGATTTTTTTGTGACTCACCACCATATCACGAGGTGATACATTGCTTCTTCACCGCGGTAAGAAAGAATCCTCACCGTCACAGCCCTATGATATACACTGGTTTAATACCTCGCATTAAAGCAGTCTTGTGTGTATTAACGCTACAAAGGAAAACCAGGCAGGAGGTACAGCATTGACATGTCACACATCCAACATGATAATACAAAGCTGCTCTCTATGATTTCAACCCTCCTTCCAGTCTCCTTTTTTGCTTTATCTTTCCTTCTGGTGCTGCTCTCATTCTCTCATACAGTCCCTCACGCTATCTTTCCTCCTTCTTATCCACATCTCTCTCATCTTCTATGTCTCTCTCTCTCTCCCCCTCTCAGACATGTAATATCTCTTAGTATCTCCTACTTACTTCCTGTACCTTTCTGTTCTTCCACTTTCACAACATCTCCACTCCCTCTTTCCATTTTGGTATCCTCCACTCTCTGCATCTCCCTGAAGCATCTATGAACACATCCCTCGTCTCCACTGCCTGTATTTATCTCTTCCTTATCTGGATCTCCCTCTCCTTCTCTCCATGCATGCCTATCTGTCTGTATCTGCTCTCTCCCAGCCTCAGCAGGCTCAGCTCTCATGAGGGAGGGTGCAGAGGGAGGAATGAACCTGAAACGGTAAATTGTTTATTTCTGACAGCTCAGAGGCTGCATTAAGCGCCGCCCCGTCCCCACTAAAACCAGATGAAGGTAGCAAAGTAAAAGAATGGAAAAAAATAAAAATAAATAAAGTCATATTCATCACGGTAATTGTGCGGGTGCTTTGGGCACGTGGGCGGCCGGGTGCCGATGAGGGATGGCGCTGCTCACGGGCCTCCCGAGCGTCCATGAATCACAGCCAGAGTCGCTCGCCGGCCCTCAGCCGCCATAAAACAAAAGATGGAGATGAAAAATGCAGCAATTAAGTGATTTGATTTCTTCTCTACCCTCCTGTCCTCCTTTCTACCACCCCCCTCCTTTTTGGCCACAGACACACACACACACATACATACATACATGAAAACATATACAAACTAAAGAATAAGAAACACTGAGTAGTCCTTGCAAACCCTCTGATGCACATGCAAAAGAACATACACTGGCATACAGACACTGATGTGCACGCACGCACACACACACACACACACACACACACACACACACACACACACACACACACACACACACACACACACACACACACACACTTCATTTCAGTTAGTTTTTGTCACACACAAGGGAATGAGGGTTTACTTTTCTTACATTCAGTTTATTATATATCCAGCTCCAGGCTTTATAATGCTGAGAAACCTTCAACATTTAAATAATAAAGTGAATTACCTTGAGTAGATTGATGTGACACATGGGTTAGAATGAGGGATTTTTTTAGTGCAAGACATGCTGAGACCATCTCTGACCAATAAACTAGTACAGTATCTACTACAAAAAGCATCACAAAGCACTGTGAGCTACAGTTTCAGGAAAAAGGGCTCATTTAACCAAAACAAACAGCTTTGGCATTGTTAGCTTGCTAATTAGCAAGATGGCTAGCTTACACAGCAACCAATGTTGTGTAAATACTCGTCCAAATGATCTTAGAGCCATGAAGTTACTTATAAAACCATTTTAGAATGTTAAAAAGTACTGCAGTGATTTAGTATTGTGCTTCTATAAAGTTTCCAGACTTGTAACAGACAAAAAAAACAAACAGCCATTGATGTCTATATACTGTCAGGCCACACACACATAGCTTTTTGAGATCAATGCATCGATGCATCGCGGATCTGGACGATTCTGCATCGATGACGGACCATAATCGATGATTGCCTACTGATATTACTTGTTGATTTTCCGCTCACTGCTTTTTTGTTTCTGCCTTTTGTCTGTTGTCTGCTGTGTTCAGACTCCACTAAACTCAGGAAGTTTCTTTTTTTAAGAGCAGATAAAAAGAGAGTTGATACATCTGACTGGGCTCAGTATCAACACCTCCATAACACAAGTGATGTGTGTGGACGTGTGAGGAACCACTTGCGTTTGTGGGCAGTCTCATCAGTAAAGACAGCGGGGCATCTAAAGACATTAAAGCAAGGCTGGGTAAGGCTCAGGGTGCCATCTACAAACTCCGTCCCATCTGGAGATCAAAACAATACAGCCTTAAAATGAAGATGCTCCTATATAACTGCAGTCTGTTCTGCTGTACGGTTCAGAGAGCTGGCGAGTTGTCAAAACAGACACGAGGAGAATGGAAGTGTTCCATAATGGATTCCGACGACGAATATGCCAGATCTTTTGGCCTAATAAGATCTCCAACAATGAACTGTACAAGAAAACGGGAAGCCGGAGCATCACCAAGGAGATTACGCACAGACGCCTGAGATGGCTAGGACATGTGTTGAGGATGGAGCAGGACCGCATCACAAAAGCCTTAAGATGGACACCACCTGGCAAAAGAAAACCTGGGAGGCCCAAAACCACCTGGTGCAGAACTGTGACACAAGAGCTGGGACAGATGAACCTGTGATGGGGAGAAGGCCAACATGCTGCCAGGGACCCAATGCAATGGAGAGTGCTGATTGAAGCCTTATGTCCCATTGGGGATGAAGAGGGGTGATAATCATACATCTGACTGCTTGAATGTGTTGATGAAAACCATGTGTAGCACTATATGACAATATTAAAGGAGGTGGCGCATCCTGATGCATCGTGATATCAAATCGAATCGTCAGAGCAGTGAAGATTCACACCCCTAAAAGCAATGTGTCGCAATGCAACCAGTGTGTTTTGCAAGTATCTAGTATGGGTTAAGAACAACACTGGATCCAACAATTCCTATAATGCAACTTGATAGTGTCTTTTTATTAAATCTTCCCTGCCTGATAAGCCCCTATGTCTTTTAAATGCCACAACCCAAATTTTAAACAGTTTTTTTGTTAATAATGAGTAGTCGGCCGACCAAGGTAACTTGAGTAATTTTCTCAGACTTGAAAAAGCTCCCCCTGAGCTACAGAACACATTAAACAACTGTTACTGTACCTAGTACTCCCCAAAGTTTAGACTACTAAACTGAGTTTGACATCACTGGATTGCTCCTTAATCACGTGGCTACTAGCTGCTAATAATACTAGCTCGAAAAAAGAACCTGATCTCACAGAATTCCGTGAAATGAAGACGGCCCCTTAACTCAAAATCTGTGGCAGTTTCACGGAATCGCTAAACATTCCATGATGGGCCCACAGAAGAATTCCGTTAAATATACACGGCCCCTTAAGTTAAGGAAAAGGTCGTGGGTGGGCTTATGGTTCTGTGACACGCGGGACGAACGGGACAGAAAAGAAGACAGTGACTTTAGGAAACTTGACATGTGGGACACGAACCCCTGTCTCCTGGGTGAAAGTCCTGTGTTGTTTGACCCATCCTTCCCCCCCAACCAACCTCCTTACGCGGAATTTCGGCCTTACATACTACTCGCTACCATAGTCGCTGTTAATGCTATGTCATCTTCTCATTGACTTTACATTGGCATTGTTTTCCGTGGTGGCCACACGGAATTTTCACACATTCTGTGCCACCACCACGTAATGCCGTGTTAACAATTTGTGATCATTTCACGGAATTCAAGTCAGAGAATGATGTTTTATGGCATCCGTCAATCATCTGAACAAAATCATTCAAATGTATCACATCACCAAACAGCACGTCTATCAAACTCTATTGAGACGAGTCTTGTGTGTACTTGAAACCACATAAGATGATCGTTACACTGCTTTCTGTAAGGACATAGACGGCAAAGATGGCCAGCGGGGGGGTTTGTTACAGTAGGTTCACCTGGAAACTGTTTAAGTAATTCCTATTGTCATGAACAATTTTTAAGTTCAATACCCCTAGCGTGACACACTACACACCCAGGTTATTTGAACTGAAAACCTTACACGACAATAATTTAAACATGACAACACTTTTGGGATGACGATAATTAACAGATTTCTTGGCAGTGAATTGAAACTTTCTATTAAGCATGACTATCTCTTCCTTTGTGCCTCTCTGGAGCAAACATATTAGAACAATTTACCTCCTACACGCTGCAGCGTGGAGACTATATTTAACACCACACTCTATGAGAAATGGGGATGCTTTAACATTGGTTAGCATGGGAGGGGGGGCTTGCTTAATAGGACTTGGCTAAGCATGTGTAATTAAGAGCAGGGGTAAGTGGTGAGTTGCAGGGTGCATGGTGTGTGTGTGTGTGTGTTTGTGTGTGTGTGTGTGTGTGTTTGTTTGTGTGTGAGGGATATGGTAGCAGCATCAGGCCATGATGGAGTGCTTTGTGGAGCCAAACACCCATTCAGCAAGCTGTGTGCTCATTAATCCTGCCAAACTCCACTTGTTACATGCACGCACAGGAAATCATGAGGCTAGGTAAACAGGGGACTGCTGCGATCCATCACTGCACGCCAGTGAACACAGGAACACACTGATATGTAAGTGAACACACTCTCTCTCACACAAACACACACACACACACACACACACACAGTACACACAGTGTACAAGCAAAATGATAAGCTTACGCCCATATATAGTAGAAACACACACAAATCTGCATGAACCGGACAAATATACAGAGATAAACAGATGCAAACTAAATTATGATTTAAATTTATCTTACAGAAAATACATATATCACTATTTCTCTATCAGAATGTTTTGCTTTGCTTTACATTGAGATGTAGAAGGGAGAAATAGCTCCCTTCTGTATGTTCCAGAGAAATCACATCCAGGGCTGGTGAAGGCCTGCACGCTATAAGCAGAAAGAAATACTGCCACAAAGCCTGGAAAGAAATCAATAGAGCTTGACCCTAGTTCGACCTCTCGTTGAATGGAGAAGTTATGGCATCACACTGGCCTTGACATTAGCTTATTTGATGTGTATTTTCCCAACAGCAGGTCTCTCTGCTCTCTGTTTCTCCTTCCTTTCTTTCCCCTTTTTCTTTTGTATTTTCCTACTTGCTTCAATTGCTTTGTTTCCGTCTCCTAAATGCTTGTGAATACACACACACATACCTACATGCACATGCACATGCCCACGCACACATACACACACTTGCATCGCATGAGAAATGCAGTATAGGGCCAGTTACACAGCCCAGTGGTTAGATGCAGTGTTGGAGCAGATCTGTTATATCTCTACGCCTGCCTGGCTGGAGCATTTACTGAAGCCATCAGCGAAACGACATTCCATATATCTTTGACAGAGAGGGGAACAATACTATTTACACCAATTTAGCTGTGGGAGGGGGGAATTTCCAGTTAATGGGCAACTTTTTTTTTCTCTTTGTTTTAACATCCAGTTTTCAAAATGGCCACCCTTCAGGGGGACAGATGAGACACGCTCCCGGGCTGCTACTCACATGCTAATAAACTCCATTACAAGGCATCACGCACAACAACAAAAAACAAGGTAGTGCCTTCACAAACAAGTCTGGTTTCTGTTTCCCTACATTCTGCCTCACAGACACTCACAGTGTAGGCTGCTAAATAAGATATTAAATCCTTATGCACAAAGAATATCATTATTTCTCTTTCTATGATTACAGATTTTACAGCTTTAACTCTTCTTTTACGCTCTCCCTTTTCCATGTCATGGTGCAGTTGCAGGGTTCACCCACCCAACTGAGCAGCTCATAATGAGAGAGGCAGCCTGGGAACACAAGACCCGATAAGGTTAAAGGTCACGGGTCACCCAGGGGCCAATCAAGGGTTAGTGGTGGAGCAGGTTCAGGTTTGGGCTGGATGTAAAAGGCCAGCGGGGTCAGGTCACATCAGAGAAAGGGCTAGCTGTCTGCTAGGGTCAGTAAAAGGTGACAAGAACACTGGGGTCTGTTTTCCCAAAACATAAAAAATACCATAGGCATAGATAACACTGTAGGTGTAGTAAGAAAAATAAGAGATTTTCAAATGGGTCAGAATTAGGTTTGAAGGTTTTTCCATAATCTGAAAATAAATACTTGCTGAAAATATCACCCTTTTCCCAGGATAAGTTATTATTTGGCTTATGTGGTAGAAGATGAAGTCTTCTAAAATAAAAAAAATATAAACACACTAAAACTCCTGTTTTTAGCATATCCTCATGTCAATTTTAATATGTCTTTGTGTTTACTGGTGAGTGTTTTAAGGCCATTTTTACAGTGCTGACCCGAGGTTATTACTGCAAGGCCTGTGTGCCAAATGGTAGATAAGGAAAATCAATCGTGTTATTTCTGTTATTTTGATGCTTTAAGGACCAGAAGTACTGCTGTTGGCCGTTTAGTTGTACCATTAGGGCTATCTATGCAACACTGCTCTACGTGTTGGGCACTCTGCTTCGTTCCCACTTACTCTAACAAGCCTAGTAGTCCTACAGTATGAGGCTGTACTACTAGTACTAGTACTACTAATGCTAGCACACTGATGGTTAACACATATAATGTTTACCATGGTTATAACCTTAGTGTGTTGTGTTAGCATGCAACATTTGCTAATTAGCGCTAAACACAAAGTACAGCTGAAGCTGATGGGAACAGTTTAGTTTTGCAGGTCAACATTTTCATATGTTTAATACAATGGATTATGTGGACATAAACCAAAGACATGTAGACATGTGAAAATGTTGAGCTGATAGCACTAGACTAGAAGTTAAAGGATCGCCAAAGTTACAATTACAATCCATCCTGAGGCAAATCATCCAATAGACATTTCACTTAAAACCACAAATGTCAACTTGCTGGTGGCACCAGAAGGAAAGTCAGAGGATCAGCAAAGTCGTAGGATTCATTCATCCCTAGAGGGACGCCGGCACACCTCTGGCATGGCTAAAGTTATTATGACACACAGCTAAACAGTGGGATTTAATTTTAGCATGGAAATGAAAATAGAATAAATCGATGCAGATTAAAAAGTTGATGTATTGCTTTACTGTAATTAATGTAATTTCAAGTTTGGACTATAGTAGCTACTACAGTTGGTAGTGTTAATGCAATTTTGAGAAGGCGTCTTTATTCGGTATATGAGCAAATAAAGATAGACAAGCAAACAAACACATGCCAGTAATTCTGGGAATATTTCTGTCTAGAAACTGGAGCCAATTTTCACAAGCAATCCAAGGAAAATATCAGGACCTCAATTCCTAATATTCAACCCTTTAGAAATGTGCACAATAATGACCAAACATACATTATATACATACATTTATTATAAACACAAGATGTGGCCATGCTGCAAATGCAGGCTAAAAACAAGCACTTATTTTTTCTAGCAGGATCAGTTTTTCTTAAACCTTCTAGCACTTCACAAACAACTGCCTAGATTTCGGTGTACAAATGAGTAGAAAAGAAAATTATGGGCAACAGCTTCCTCCTCTCATCTTCCCTTCTTATGAAAACAGAAATGACCCACTGAATGCTTCGAACCCCTGTATCAATGCCTAACTGACAGAAGTGGAGCTCTACCTCCCTCCTGCCCAGCCTACACAACACAAACAGACTTACAATGAAGCCTGTATAAATGGAGACCTGTCAATCACAGGAAACCCCATCCATCATCCGGCAATATACAAATGATCATCTCCTAGAATCATAATCACCAAACTAACAAATCTACCAACACCTAAAAAAAAAAAAAAAAAAACCAACCCACACACACACACAAAAAAACAACAAAAAAAAAAAAACAAAAAAAAAAAAAAAAACACAAACAAAAAAAAAAAAAAAAACAAAAAAAAAAAAAAACAAACACACACATCCAAATGCACATAAACATACACACAGCCCATCCAGAGTGTTGGCGCCCAGACTGTAGAAGTCATCAGGGACCTGTAAAGCATTACCCTCTGTGTGACTCGAGCCACTCCAGAAATAGCCTCTGTAATGTATTCTTACCGCCACCGTCTCTTTTGCACAATAGTGCCCTTAATAACACACTCCATTTCTGTTGGCATAAATAAGGGCTCCATTTCCATCTTATTTCATGCAAATGAGAGCGCTGGCGCCCAAACAGGTAGTGGGAGTAGTGTGTGAGTGGAGTGTGGAAGTGTGTAGTCGCTGAGTGTAGTGGCATGATTGGGGCCGGGTGAATTCAAATGAGCGTTGGAGAGACCCCACAATGTGCCAACGACTCCCACGCCGGCCTGCCAACTGCGTGACAGACAACGTCACTTACGGGCCCCGCAGCCTGCACAGGGTGCCATTACAGGGACCTACGCAAAACCAATATTTATCCAGGCAAATGGTTCTCTGGAGAGAGATTATTGACATAGACACAAGACTAGCGCTCCGGTAGTAGGCGCTGGTGCAGCCCACTACCATGCCATCTCTCGTATTTGCGGATTCCATTGGTTCACTGTGTTTTAGAGAGCAGCGATTGCTCCCTTTTGTCTAACCATGCCGAGTACAAGCAACGTCAGCAAGAGGCATCTGGATTGGCAGTGTTTCACACTAGGGATCATGTAACTGACTAGGACAGGCTTTTCTGAAGACATGTCTGCACACGGATTATGTAAAAGTGCTATTTAAGTGCTATATCTGCTGTGACATCATTGATAATGGTGTGGTCAGAAGTGAAACAGGGTCCAAGTGTCCATCCTCCAGGAAGTCAGCCACTGATTGTTTATAAGAGCTCTTTCAGTATGTCTGCAATTAACTTCTTCATCCTCGCTTCACAACTCGTCCCATCTCCCTCTGTGTGAAAAGTATCTCAGAGTTTTGTCTTGTGTACATGCGCAGTGTGTCCTCATTCCATGTTTTGTAGTCAAGGTCCTACCAGCAAATTAGCGCCCGGACATTGCTCGATGTCTTTTCTCTGATCTTCCATCTTCACTGCAAACACTTTAACACTTCACCTCAAACTTCTAATAGTTACTTAACAGGGTACTCCTCCAATTTAGCCTTGCACTCCTATAACATTGTCTGACTCACAAGGGACAGTGGAAATAGATGCAGCAGAACCAGAGATATTGTCTTTTTTATTCCATGCATTCTTCTTGTAAAAAAAACCTGCCACATACCCAGAATGCAACTCAAGTTGTCTGTCGACAGTTCAGTCAAATTTGAGTGTGTGATGCTAACAGCAGCTCACGTAGTCTCAAGTCCTGAGCCTCAAGCAGAGACGAGGAGTGGGCTACAGAGGTCTGGTAAGCTCACTTCTTTCTATCTCCACGCAGATTTATTTTCATTTTCAAACTACGTCTTCATCTGGAAGATGCTGGAGCCTATGATGTGATCTGGCAGTGTCATTCAGTGACACGACTCGGGTTAATTAACCGCCTCTTCGGTGAGTTCATCAACACTAGTGTTGAAGTGCTGCGAGTCAGTCGACCTCCTCTAACTTTAGCCTGGTGAGACCATCCTGATCTGGCGAGCTCCAGTTTTCCACTCGCAGATCAGTCTGGCATCTTGAGATAGAGAAAATTTGGAGCCGTTCGCCAAATGACCGACCAATCAGCGTTGGTTTTGAGGCGGGTTTAGGTGTGACGCAATGAGAAGCCACTGTTAGTCTAAACAACGTGGCGGCTTCCACAGATGAGATGAGCGTAGCTATCGTGCAAGTTTTATCTGAATTAGAAAGTATTCCTTCATTGAAAGAAGAGCAAAAAATGGCACTAGAGGCTCTTCTCGGAGGAAAAGATGTTTTTGCTCTTCTCCCAACTGGTTTCAGCAAGAGTTTGATGTGATTGGTTGATTTGGCCCGTCTATCACCAACATAGGTGGTGATAGACAGATGGTTTATCCAATCAGCTAACCAGGATTTTTGCCCTTTCCCAAAAGTTCTCTAACGGAAAGTTCCCAGATGGATATGCCGAGCAAATGCGAAGCCATCCATCTGGTGGAGTCAGGTTACTCTAACTTAGCTACAGCCAGTCAAACGATAGCATGGCAACTGCAGAAACAGGAGACCCATCGACAGAACTTGAGCCCCCTCCTCTTTCACTGAAGTCGCCGGTGTGGAAGCATTTTGGATTTCCAGTGAGTTATGTTGACAAAGTTTGCAAGCTCTGCTATGCACCATATTCTTCCACTGGCAGCACGACTAACATGGCAGTTAATCTGTGTGGTTTATGTTCAAGTGTTGGGAAATAGTTTGTTAGGACACTTCATGGTTCAGAGAAGACTATGGACACGGCTGTTTTATTGTTTTTTGTTTGTTTTGTTGTGAACTTGAATGTCACCTTCTGTGAAGAAGACTGCAGTTACAAAAGAGAAACTAGATGGCAGCTTATAGATATAAGTTATTGTTACATTATGTTGTTAATAAAGGTTTTAAATTTGACAATGTAGTGTGGTACATTGCAAACAAAGGTCAGATATTGCATAAAAGTCTAGTCTAAAAATGGCATAGCAACCTGTGCTTAAAAATAAAAAAAAAATAAAAAATTTTAAATCCCTGACACCCCTACAAATAATGGATTAGAGGATGTTTAAGGCTGATAACGATACTAATATTATTATTATATCGGCTGATATACATATTTAAAAAAAATCCAGAAACGCGTAACAAAACAAATAGATTTCCCTAACGTTAGTTATTAGAAACTTAAAGTCCTTTAAACAAAAACACAATAACAACAAAAAAATCAGTGTTGCCAACAGGGACGTTGTATAGCGCCCTCTGGTGGACAAACTATGCAACGCCTTCACAACATGGTTGAAGGGGGTTTCGTCCGTTTTTATTTTTAAAATATTCATGTCTGTGGAGATCATTGATTGTGAAGACAACATTAAGGAAGTGGGAAAAAAGCAGTAACAAAGAAAGGAAGTAGCAAACCTGTCTCTCTATCAGTGAATAGAACGTAAACACAGCAATTTCAGAGGGGCAGTCTCCAATAAAGGAATTAGACAAAGTGAAAAACAAGTTATCTACATGTAGTAGCCCACAGATACTACATATTCTCAAAGATATTGCAACTGAGATCCCATTTTATTTATAAATGTATAAATCATACTGGTACAATTGCAGCAGCAATGCCAGTGACAACTGATTTTTCCCATTCATTTCCCCATATGTATTGCATCATTTGTATGTGACACATGTGGTCTCAGAAAATCAAACCAAAATCATATTTGATTTTTCAAGAAGTACAAAAACAGCCTAAGATGCAACTGTTGTTGCAGATTGACTGTTTGTTACCTCATACTGAGTTGTAGGATGAGTGTGTGAAAAACATAAAACATTATGCTGATGTGAAATTTTGTAATCCTTGGTTGAATCCTATTTTGTTATTGAGTTTGTATCCATCTTTGGTGGATTTTGGTGGTTTTCAATGTGGGCGGTTCTCTGACAGCTCTTTCATTTGGGTTTTATTTTGTTGAAGTTTGAGTTTCTTTGGAGTTTCTTTTCCACCCTAGTAGGCATCACTTTCAGTGAAAAAAGACATATCCAGCATCAGGTGTTCAGAGCAACATGAGAAGAGCTTAGCTTCAGTCACCAGAACGTTGTATCAATCAGTGACAATGAAACAAAATCAACATAAATGCATTTTGAAATTCTTACTTTGATTCAGTGGAACCAAAGTTAATTATGATTAAATGACACATTTGGCAAACACAGCCCTTAGAAGCGGGAAGTAGAGGTGGAGAGGAGAAAAGGTTTACAGGGGTGGATGGTGGTCAGATAAAACAGCTCCACACTCGCTTCAAGGAAAGGTTAATGTCTCTCTCTCGCTTACTCCATCTCTCCCTCCCCTCGCTTTCCCAGCTGAGGTCTGTGTGACTTACAGCAGGTCCAGACTGCATTAGATTAAATCATAAATTACCCAGCCACCCCCATATCTGCATCCCCCCCCCCACCCCGCCTATCTCACTCTTCCCTCTCCCGTCCTCTCCCTATCTCAATCTCGCTCTCTCTTTATTATCTTATATTCCATTCCCCATGTATTTCTCCTGCTTCCCCACTATTATTCCTCCCCAGCTCCAATCATTATTCCCCCCTCCCCATTTCTTTTGCTCTCCCTGTACTCTACTATATGAATGCCTTCCTGTAAAGAGATCTACTACAGTAGGTTTGGACAGCAGGCCATGTAGTGTGATGTGGTGTTAGGTCTTATAGTGTGTCTTTGAGTGGGGGTGTTGTAGTGTGGTATAGGCCTTCATGCTAATATGTTTTCTCAGTTTGCTATAAAAACATCGGGGGGAGAGACCAAAGACCATGGTAAAAAATAATGGAAGTAGCAGCAGTAATGTTAAACCATGATGGGTTTGTGGAGTACAGTTTTGAAGCCTTGAGTTTGGCAATTTGGCCATTTCCATCTTGTTTTTTTTGTTTTTTTTGTCTGGTCTTGACAATTTTTGGACGAGAGGGTGGAGCTGGGGAGGATGACGCTGCACTAAGCTAAAAGCTAACAGTGGAAAGTTGTCGATTTCAAACTCAAGCAAATTTTACCGGCGAGTAAACACCGACCTCCAGGGACTGGCGCTATTCACAGAAAATTGGCAAACTTCCCCTTAAGTTACCAGCTAGCACTAAAGCTGGCTAGCCCGCTTGGATGGCAAGGTGTGACTGAGCAAGACATTTTTAGGTGATGAAATGTTCCAACTAACTTTGATGAAGTGAAAACACAGTTAAAGGGCCCTATCTTGCACCTGGCACAGTGCAGCCCAAAGCCCAACACAAGTGTCTTTGCTAGTTTAAGACCAACGCAGTTGTCAGTTTCCCATCCAGTGCCTGCGTTGTTTAAATAACAAATGCACCTGCGCCCATCTTTGCGCCCATGTGCGTGCTGGTCTTACAGGGAGGTGTGTTCAGGTGCATTCTGGGTGTATTGCTATCTTGAGGCAGCGGGAAGTGATCGCGCCATTGACCAACAAAAACCTGGTCTATAGTCAATAGCGCAGCGTTTCATTGTTATTTTAACAGTAACTATTTTAACAAAAGTATTAGTAAAATGCTCCTAGGCTTACAGTGCCTTGCGAAAGTATTCGGCCCCCTTGAACGTTTCGACCTTTTGCCACATTTCAGGCCTCAAACATAAAGATATAAAACTGTAATTTTTTGTGAAGAATCAACAACAAGTGGGTCCCAATTATGAAGTGGAACGAAATTCATTGGCTATTTCAAACTTTTTTAACAAATAAAAAACTGAAAAAGTGGGCGTGCAAAATTATTCAGCCCCTTTACTTTCAGTGCAGCAAACTCTCTCCAGAAGTTCAGTGAGGATCTCTGAATGATCCAATGTTGACCTAAATGACTAATGATGATAAATAGAATCCAGCTGTGTGTAATCAAGTCTCCGTATAAATGCACCTGCTCTGTGATAGTCTCAGAGGTCCGTGTAAAGCGCAGAGAGCATCATGAAGAACAAGGAACACACCAGGCAGGTCCGAGATACTGTTGTGGAGAAGTTTAAAGCCGGATTTGGATACAAAAAGATTTCCCAAGCTTTAAACATCCCAAGGAGCACTGTGCAAGCGATAATATTGAAATGGAAGGAGTATCAGACCACTACAAATCTATGAAGACCCGGCCGTCCCTCTAAACTTTCAGCTCATACAATGAGAAGACTGATCAGAGATGCAGCCAAGAGGCCCATGATCACTCTGGATGAACTGCAGAGATCTACAGCTGAGGCGGGAGACTCTGTCCATAGGACAACAATCAGTCGTATACTGCACAAATCTGGCCTTTATGGAAGAGTGGCAAGAAGAAAGCCATTTCTTAAAGATATCCATAAAAAGTGTCGTTCAAAGTTTGCCAAAAGCCACCTGGGAGACACACCAAACATGTGGAAGAAGGTGCTGTGGTCAGATGAAACCAAAATCGAACTTTTTGGCAACAATGCAAAACGTTATGTTTGGCGTAAAAGCAACACAGCTCATCACCCTTAACACCCCATCCCCACTGTCAAACATGGTGGTGGCAGCATCATGGTTTGGGCCTGCTTTTCTTCAGCAGGGACAGGGAAGATGGTTAAAATTGATGGGAAGATGGATGGAGCCAAATACAGGACCATTCTGGAAGAAAACCTGATGGAGTCTGCAAAAGACCTGAGACTGGGACGGAGATTTGTCTTCCAACAAGAAAATGATCCAAAACATAAAGCAAAATCTACAATGGAATGGTTCACAAATAAACCTATCCAGGTGTTAGAATGGCCAAGTCAAAGTCCAGACCTGAATCCAATCGAGAATCTGTGGAAATAACTGAAAAATGCTGTTCACAAACGCTCTCCATCCAACCTCACTGAGCTCGAAGTGCTTTTTGCAAGGAGGAATGGGCAAAAATGTCAGTCTCTCGATGTGCAAAACTGATAGAGACATACCCCAGCGACTTACAGCTGTAATCGCACAAAAGGTGGCGGCTACAAAGTATTAACTTAAGGGGCTGAATAATTTTGCACCCCAATATTTCAGTTTTTATTTGTTTAAAAGGTTTGAAATATCCAATAAATTTCGTTCCACTTCATGATTGTGTCCCACTTGTTGTTGATTCTTCACAAAAAATTACAGTTTTATATCTTTATGTTTAAGGCCTGAAATGTGGCAAAAGGTCGAAAAGTTCAAGGGGCCGAATACTTTCGCAAGGCACTGTATGCACAGCGCGTGCACACTATGCTTGTTACACACACACACACACACACACACACACACACACACACACACACACACACACACACACACACACACACACACACACACGGAAGCGCAGCAGCACACAAACATGCAAAAGATTACAAATAAAAATATTACGGTGCAAATCCTCCATCATAACAGCAAGGTCCTAACGCACCTGGCTTTTAAGGGAATGGGAGATGATCTCTGATTGGTTTATTGCATGGTACCCCCAAAACACACCTATGAATTAACGAAGACACTAATTTCAATTTTGAACCATGCGCACGGACCCTTTGTTCTGCCGTCAAACTAGCAAAAGTGGATTTTTTTCATGGCTATTTTAATGTACACGTTGCAATGGATACACGATAGGCTCGTTCGAGATGAGCCAGATCTGCGCAGAATCGATCACCGGCGATCGGCGCCCAATGCATGCTGGGTAGATTTGTGTCCGACTTGATCCCGACTTGCTCCGACGTCATGCACACGTGGGCAACGATAATCTCACGAGACCAAGGCGGCCGCAGTTCTGAGACGCAGGAAGCACAGTTGCTTTTCACCAACTGCAAGAGCCAGGCGGACCCAGTGCATGCTGGGAAACGCCGGCCTCTCAGCTGATCGAACAGCTGATTGGTTCAGAATCGACTCAACATGATGACGTTTTATATAAACTTTTTATTGATTTTGATCGGAGGGATTTTAACTGCTATTTGTCTGATTTAAAGGCTGATTCTGTACAGAACACATGCTGTGAGACTGATAGATATGTTTAGAAGTCAGAGAGACTAAATCTGTAGCTGTATTGAAGAAGACTTGAAACTAGCGAGTGAGACCATTAACTCATTATGAAAATGTTTACTGAGGTAATAAATCAAGCAATCAGTGGAGTCGCCCCCTGCTGGAAATTAGGTCTAAGGCACTTCTGCATTGGCTTCACTTTTCAGACACGGAATCTCCATCCATTTATTTTAACAGTCTATGGGTGAGACGTGGATTAGAGATGCATCCCGTAGGTTATACAGTTTGGGTGTATATGTACTCTCCTTCTTAGCAAGCCAGTTTTAGCCTTTTAGTCAGTTTTAAGCCTTTTCCAAAGCCAAAAACACAAGAGTAAAGGTGTAAGGAAAGCATTCATTTTAGTTCTACACTTAACTTGCACGGCAGCTGGATTTTTGCAGCTTCTCAGATGGTTCTGTGTTAACAAGGACATGCCGTGTCTTTATTCCCTTTATTTCTTCTATAGATCATGAATTAGTGCTCGGGACATATAGCTTTAGCCTCACCATTTCATTTAGTCATCAAAACCATATTTCATACCACCTACACAATATTAAAAACGTGTCAGCTGGAAAAATGAAGATCACGCGGAGACAGAATTTTCAACCAACTCATGAAGCTAACATTAGCTAATTAACTAACTAGCTACAGCTGATAAAATGCTACAATTAAAAGGACAAATAGCCAGCAAATTTGATAGTCACCAGCTAGAAATGATAAACAGACCCATTGTTTGAAATATTACTAATCCTCTTAAATGGTAAATCCATCAGTTAGCGTGGTTTATCGAGAGTATTCTCTCCTATTCCTATTGTATTGTATGCTGGTATGGACATAAATTGGGGAAGACTGTTAAAACCTGTGGAAAAATCATTGGCAAGCAACAGGTAGACCTGTACCAACTATATCTGACCAGACTGGCACAGAAGGCAGACAAGGTTTGCATGGATACAACCCATCCACTGTCAGTGGAGTTCAAGCCGCCCTTCTGGTCGTAGATATAGATACCCTAACGCCAGAACCAACCGAGCAAAAAACTCATTCATTCCCATGGCAATAACCCAATTAAATAAGATGTGGGGAGGGGTCTGACTGGAGGAGGAATATATGTCAAGTACTGTGCAGTAAGTTTCATTTATTTATGACATTAGGCCTTTTAGGGAAGTGCAACATACTTCTTTTTACTGTATTCTATTTATTGATGTGTGCATGTTATGTGTTGGATAAATAGTGCTGTAGATGTCTGGTTAAATGTTTGTGTTGTGGATTATGAGTCAATATGCCTGTACTGTACAACAAATTGCCTCTCAGGGACATTAAAGTTTTCTATGTCTAATTATGACTATTTATGCCAGTTTCTAATCAAAATTGTTAATTGTATCAAGAACCTTCTTATTTTTATTTAGTATTCTTTTAGTTTTCCATCTTTAGGTTTCTTTATTTCCTGTGTATTCTGGTTTTGGTAACTGCGGTCCTGCCCCCTAGCGCACACATTACTGTTACGTCCAAGTATGATGACAGACACCTATGTGTACGTTTCCACACATCGTCGCTTATTGTTTATAGACTTACAGGCACAGAGGCACGTTCCAGGCTTAACAGATCGCTGGTGGGATAAGTAAAAGAAAAGAAAAAACAACATTCCCTCTATTCAACCCCCGCACACCTTGCTCCACTGCTCTGCTGGAGAAAAAAGGGGAATAAAATAGAGTGACCCTGCCACTGGCGGCTCTCTTTTTCCCCCACGGTTCTCTTCTTCCTCCCCCTTGCCGTGTGAAATCAAATTTCCATGTGGCTCCCGTATCTGTTGCACAGCAAGGTGATTTATCAGGGATGCAAAGAGCATGCAGAAACAATCTTTATTACATCCATTTCCTGCTTGTCAGCCGGGATCATGTTGGCTGTTCATTAAAGGCGCGGCGCAGGTGAGGAGAATGCATCCCGATGCCTTGATAGATTGTCTGCTCCCCTGTGGTGACAGCAGCTGGATGGATTGAACAGCGGGGGGCAAGGAGGGAGGGGGAAAAAGCGCTGACTCCGTCGCTCCCCCTGTCAGACACACTTTTACATAGCCGGCCAGTGTCATTTCTACCCAACAGCCCCACATGCACACTTCTGACACTCTTTGGACTTGAGCCAGGAGGCTGCCTCACACCACACACACACACACACACACACACACACACACACACACACACACACACACAGTGAGCGTGATGGAAAAATGCAGAGACACATGCATTGTAAAGATGAAGTTTATCTTATTACACAGTTACCAACCTTGGCGCTCTCTGTTGAAAACACCAGCATGATAAACGTCTATGATGATAAAATACACAACAATAACTACAACCCTAACTTTTGCCAAATTCAAAAAAAGATAACTTATTAAAATAAATATTAACTTTAATAACCAAAAATTACACTCATACAGGTAATGTGTTGCTTGGCGACAAATTTGTTTAGCTACCTGCCAATGACTTTGTTGCTTGCTGGGGAAAGATAATCGTGATAACCCTGCTCTTTGTCTAACTGCAGTGTGTTACTGTGTGTAACACTTTTTTTTTTATTGCGCAGTTATTCGGGAAATGAGGTTCTGTTTTGTTTACACTGCATAGGAAAAATACAGTGTGCGCTCAGATATTAGAAGTCACTACACTATGTGGTTAACACATACAAGTGTATATATACGATTTTTCAGTATAAATCAATTAAAAGCAAAAGCTGTTTGTTTTTTTTACCTAAAAGTTGGATTGCTTCTTTTTTTTAAATGCAGTAGTATGTCAGTGGTAAGTCACACAACACCAGCTGTTTAGAAATCACTGTAAAAATATGGTGG
This sequence comes from Perca fluviatilis, assembly GCF_010015445.1. Taxonomy (NCBI): domain Eukaryota; kingdom Metazoa; phylum Chordata; class Actinopteri; order Perciformes; family Percidae; genus Perca; species Perca fluviatilis. The sequence continues at coordinate 2,396,531 of NC_053118.1, read as the reverse complement.
AGTGAATATTTTGGATGACTAATATGTTGAATACTGTACTAATGGTAATGTTCGGCAAAGCCCTCAGATGATAGCATCCCCCAGGTGCAGACCACGTAGTGTATCATGACCCTGTGGATTATGATCACTACCCAAGAAAACCAACTAAACAAATGTACCGTACAGTTCTAAAAATTCAAATTTCAATATCCAAATGGACTTTTTAGAAATGCAAGGTTTCTGTAGGACACTGACACACTCAGTATCAATGTGACACGCAGCATGAGCAGACTGTAGAGTAAACGCTTTTAATGCTGCATGGACACACCTCATTAAGTCAATCAGCTGAGAGCGTAGAATATGAAAAATACAGCTCTAACTCTTACTGCAGCTACGTAAGCCTTCATAATCAGCCATAAAATGTTTTATCACTGCTTCTACATCAACAGATAAATACATACAGTATGACAACACACTGTAAATACAGCTCTATATTGAGGCTCATATTATTTCCCTCAGTGGACTGCTTTCAAGGTACAATTATAAAACCCCACCATCTTCCCCTTACTGTAATTCCTAAGACATAAAAAGGAAATGTGTACATCTGCTACAGAGTGCAGTAAAGAGAAGACAGGATTGGCTGAAATTGATGTTTACCTGTATATACACTACATGCTATTGTGCCGCTCTGCAAAGAAGACAGCATATCTTAAAAATGACTATTTCCTTGCTCTTTGCAAAACAGTGTGAAATTAAACTGTCCCGCATTTCAGGAATCTCTACTCACTGAGCTCACTGAATTATCTTTGACACTGCTCAGTCTTCTTTGTTTATATTCCGCCACTTTCCTTTCTCCATCCATCTATCCATTCATCCAGCCATCCATCTCCCTTCCCCAGTCTAATTTGTGTCCTGCATCTCTCTCTGTGTACCAAAGACATGTAATGACAATGACGTAAGCAGCAATCAATATTGGAGTGCTTTTGGGCCACCGAGCCGGGGGTGGGGGGGTGGGGGGGTGGGGTGGCCATTGTTGATAGCAGGGTGACAGGGACACTGTGGGGCTGTCATGAGCTAAGGTAGGTGGCAGGTGGATGCCATTTCACTGATAAATCTATATCTCAAACCCACTAATGACTATTAAATGCTGTTTATGTTGATGTACACTATACAGTCCCTCCAGAAAAATGCGATTATACGATCGCATAATTCAATGCATAATCAGCCAAAGTCCGCATATTCATGCGAGGGCCGCATTTTTTCAAATACGCCGCACTTTCGCCGCATAAATTGCCGATTTCCGCGCAAAATATGCGGTGCTTGCATGATTTCATAATCCCCACATTTTCGTTGCAAAAAAGTCACATATATTTTAGCAGAAAGTTGAAAAATGTTGCGTTTACTTCACACAAGAGCAGCCATTTTCCCCTGTTGCCATGGGAACGTTATGACGTGACATAATTACGCGACGTGAACATCATCGAAAAGCAGGTGTTGGAGGTTGAATTTGACATGTTGTACTTTGAGTCTCTTAAGTTGGTATCCAATAAGAAAGCTATCTTAATATCTGATGTCTACTCAAATTTCTTTAAGTGCTCCTGCTCCCTCGTCTCTTTTGTATCTTTTATTTCCCTCAGTTTAGACTATTACTTTTATTTTTACTTTAATATTATATTATTTGTAGGGGTGACCCCGAATAGTCGAAGATTCGATGCATCGATATGCGGAGCCTGATTCGACCACCAATCTCACAGTCGCGGGTGTTATTATGAAACGAGGATCATACCATTTTGGCAATATGGGGGTGCTCAATGTCTAATTTCACACAGAACTACTGGTTTTGTACGGTTATATTAAGTTATATACAGCCTTTAATTCTGATAATGCTGTGAAAAAAAAAAGAAAAAATAGGTGAAAAGAAAAAATCGTTCAATAAATATTTTTTATGTGTGTGTGTGTGTGTAAATCCAACCACCCCTGTGACAGATTTAAGTTTCACTTTCCCTGATCCGTGACAGACGAGGAGCATCTTGGCGGCAGGGATTAACGTTACTTAACAATGTGTGGAAAAAGAAAATCTAAAGTGTGGATGCACTTTGAAATGGTAAAAGATGATCCAAAAAAATTTATATGCAAGTTGTGCCAACAGCTCATGTCCTACTGTAGTACTGTACCTCAATTAGGATAAAAAAAGGGAGGATTGATAGGTTGGATATTTCAGCCTACATGTTTCAAATGTATTTTATATCTTGTATGTAGGGTACTACACGAGAAGGTTAGTCTGGGGACAACCTTCACCCACAAGAATGTGTAGAATCTATTATGAGTTTGGGTACAACTTTCACACAGAGGAATCGGAGCCAGGAATGTGGGAATCTATTAGGAGCATCAGCCATAAAAGGTGTAGTTTAAGAGTAAAACTTGTGCACTGAAATAGATGTCTCATGCTGTGTAAGCACAAAAAGAGTTTAAAAGGTATTCACTATGATGTACATGTGGGTCATCCTTGGGCAGACGTGTCTGTATGCTCATGGTTGTCCCAGTGTCATGAAAGTTTGTTTACTATGTAAATAAAGCTGCACTTGATTTGTAATCATCGGACTGGTCGTCATCTTTGAGGTCTCCCTACATCATTTCTGAGTGATCACCCGATATCACCTACCACTCGTCAACAAACAGACTTTCCACTTAAAACGGGTAAGTTTATTACCAATAAAGACGGTTCACTCTTTCATATATAATGGCGCTTTTAATTTACGAATAGCAATATCATATGTTGGGACTTCAGACTGACGACGGCAGTTCATCTAGCAGTAGTACCGGAGCTGCGACAAAACTAACTCAAAGAAAGCTAGATTTGAGACCGCCATTGTCTGAGAAAAAGAAAAGAGAAATCACGGACAAAATTGCAGAGTTTATTGCGCTCGACATGAGGCCAGTGAATGTTGTGGACGGTGAAGGTTTTAAAGAATTAATGCGCACACTTGAGCCAGGATACACAGTTCCCAAAAGAGAGACGGTTATGCATGCGGTGGATGCAAAATACGTGTCCATAAAATAGTTTTACCCTCCTGCTGACTAGTGTTGTGCCCCTCCCAACCCATTCACACACACACATAGATGATTCGACTATCAGTCGACTATAGAAAGATTCGACAAATCTGATTCGAATGTGTAAATCCTTAGTCGGGGACACCCCTAATTATTTGTATATATTTTTGTATCTTATTTGTTTACTTATTGCAATGACTGAATATCTGTAAACAATTTTTGGAAATGAAGTTTAAAAAAAGCAGGGTGTTGGGGGAATCACTTTTTCTTCTCTTTTTCATCCTCCCGCAATTTTTGCAAGTTCCCGCATTTTTTGCAAGTTCCCGCAATTTCATCGCATAAAATTGCATAAATATCCTGCATATTCCATCGCATTTTTTAAGAAAACGTGTCGCATAATCAAGGATTTTTGCCCGCAACAATCACAAAAAAACTCCGCGTTTTTCTGGAAGGACTGACTATATGTAGTCTGGATCAACGACAGTACACTTCTAGGATAATTGCCTCACCGGATGTCCCTCACCTTCCGCTCTCTGTGTGTTGCCATTCTCAAACTCTGTTGGCTTCGGGAACTAACAACAAACTTTTGATAGATTTTTGAAAGAACTGCAAACAACCCAGAGTTTTTTTTCTCCTATTCTGGAATGTATGTGTGATAAAGCAAGGGCTTACTCCACAGCGCTGTGGCGATCTGGTAATGCGAAACTACACTAAAAATGTGCGTAGGAACTACCGATGCGAACAAGAAAGTTGCAATTTATCCAACGTGCATAGGCAGACATTTACATAATGAACAATGATAAATGTCACCTGTTCCATATTAATCTGCTTGTGCACGTACAGGCTCTGTAACATACAGAAACATATGGTCAACTTCATCTTTCACATCTCTATGAAAGTCCTAGAAGTCTTAAAATAGAGTTACTTGTTGTAGACAAAAGTAGCAACTGAGAGAGATGAAGATGTGAAATATCACAGACAATGAGGTGAAGATACTGTAGCATCCCAGCAGCAGGCATGCAGCAAAGCATCCCAGCATGTCCTTGCTGTTCATTTTCTTAATTTATCGCTTGGTTTATAAAACATGACAAATACCGTGATAAAGGCCCATCACAATATATTGGTAGGCAGGGACCTGGTCCCAGATCTGAGTGCATTTGACACCAAAGTCCAGTTTGCGTGATTAGTGTGAACACTGTGTAGCCTACCGTGGGCACGTCCACTTGAAAAGGTTGTCTTGAGTATGGTTCACGTGTAGTACTTGGGTACGGTTTGCATCATGCAAACAAAAAACATGCATCAAGCACGCAATTGGACTGCTATTTAAATGCTAGTAGCAGTTGGCGGGTAGAGTTGCAAAGGCATTTCTCAAAGCCGCCAGTCTCATCTGCATGTCACATAGAGGATGACGGAACAGCATTACTAATATGAAAGCTGAGCAGTGGGGGGACAGTACGAATTAATCGTACCGAATTTAAGGACGCTCTAATTTGACGACATCAAATTCTTTGTTTTGTTCCGACCAACAGTCGAAAGACATTATATTTAGTATAATGTAAGACCAAGAAAAGCAACGGATTCTCACATCTGAGAACCTGGAACTATTACATTTTTGACACTTGAAAAATGACTTAAAACAATCTATTATCACAGTAGTTGCAGATTCATTTTCTGTTGATCGACTATTTGGTTATTCTTCTAATTATTGCAAATAATGCAATGAAGATCTGCTTCATTTGTTGTTCTATAGTTAACGGGATTAGACTGTCAGCGATAAAGAGTAAACTGGTCAGGCTCTCCGACTGTGTGCACAGATGGGTTACAGCCCGTTGCTAACTTACAAATATACTAACTGTATAATGTCAAACTTTCTCTCTACTAATGTGTCTAATGTGTCATAGCTGAGAACGCTAAATAAGGTTGGGTACCGAAACGCCGACGTAAATGGTAGTAACGAGACCGAATAAGAACGAAAATTCCGGTGCCTTATTTCGGTGCCTGACTTTTTGTTTTTCAGAAGCATCGCTGCACAGGACGCTACGTTACCGTTAGCTAGTAGCTGGATTAAACCTGACAAAAAAATGCTGACAGCTTACGTTAAGCGGTGTAAAGTGTGACTGTATTTCCCTGTAGAGGATCCCAACAGCGGGATGTAACGGTCTGACTGCAGCTGCAGAAAAACAACACAGACGGTGCGTTCACTTGAAACTCGCCAGCCTTGTGGTGCATTCAAAGTTATTGTAAAATACCCTTTTCCCATCTGGTGCTTGTTTTTGTTGTTTACCAGCAATTTACTGGTGAAATAAGTCATTGTTATAAGTTATTGTTATTACATTATTAATCAATCATTTAATTTTGGCCATATGGCCTTAGCAATAAACAAGCCGTTCTTTAATGTTGCCAACTGTCATTTTGTGCTCCTTTTTTATATTTTATATTATATACATTACAATATATATTATATATATTTCGGTCCAGGCACTGGACTAAGATTAATCAATCAACATGAATCCAGACTGATTACAACTGAATGTTAGTAACTGATCCTCTGGTTCTCCTAGAGACGCAGGTGCTCAGTGAGCCACCACTTAAAGACCAAAATGAAATAGATATGGTAATTGCATAATTGCGCTCTGAATCAAATTTTCTAAATGCAAAACGTAAATGCACATGTATAGAATCTATCGATCACTTACATGGTTGACGGTTTGTGTGTTTGTAAATTAGAAAAGGAGTTTAGCCATGATTACACCTGTTTACCGCTATTGGTCTGTTGGTGCACATGATCAGAAATGCTTCTTAAATGTACACACATTCTAAAACACAAGAAGAAATGGATCAATCGGATTTTAAGCATATAAATAAGCACACGCAAGTTTTATGCATATAATTGCGCATATGCATGTTGGTAAATGAGGCCCCTGATTTTATTGAGCTGTGTTTTGTAAGGCTCATGCTCCATTTAGTACAGTAATAAAAAGAAATATAATGCAAATTATATCTAATGGTGCAAGTAGCAAATAGACTGAAAGAGGAGAGTCAGAAGGAAACCCAAACACAGGCATACAAATTGAAGGTGGCATGGTGAATGTGATTCAATTCTTGTAGAGGACCAACATCAGATGCCAATTACATTACCTCTAAAACAGAGGGATTGGATTGAAGGGTGGACATAGAGAAGGAGGAGGGGCAGGGGGCGCTTTCACTCAAAGAAAAATAATTTATTTCATTGTGATATTAAAATCAATAGGCATCGATTGAAGGGTTGCTAAAGGTGAGCGCGTACATGATCCTTTCAGCTGTGAGAGGCAGACTGTCCGAGAGGGAGAGACGGAGAAACAGAGGGAAGGAAAAAAAAAAGGGTGGCTAGAGGAAGAAGTCACCTCCTAGTTAACAAAGAGGTAACAGGGAAAAAAGAAGAGGAAAGACCAAGAAAATGAGAGAAAGGAAAAGACGGAGAGAGAGAAAGAGAAAGAGTGAGGGAGCTCTTGCCCTGTGGAATCAATACAGAGAGGTGGACCAGAGTACAATAGCCTCAGAGGAGAAGAGATTCAGTGGTGCAAGTCTAATACTCTCTGTTACACACACACACACACACACACACACACACACACACACACACACACACACACACACACACACACACACACACACACACACACACACACACACACACACACACACACACACACACACACACAGGCCCCTCTCTGCATCCTTTTTACTCTTGCCTGACATTTCCCTCTATATCCTTCCTCTATTTAATTTCTCTCTTTTTTCTCTCTCTCGCTTGCTCATTCTGTATCCACCTTCCACCCCTTGCCACCACTACACACACACACACACACACACACACACACACACACACACACACACACACACACACACACACACACACACACACACACACACACACACACACACACACACACACACACACACACACACAAGCTGTATGTATGCAGAGGGATGCATGGCAAAGAGAAGGCCTTCTGTCCACAGCAGTCCGCCATAAAAGCAGCATCTTTCATCAGAAACAGACAGTCAGTAAGAATCAATCAACACACATCCAGGCACATAGACATGCTTAGATGCAAGTGGAGAAAAAAAAAACACCCACACCAATATGCCATTTCTTAGAATTATAATAATTTTATAGTACATTTTCTCCGTGTCCACTTACAGCAGAGTCAGAGCCACTTGGATGCAAAAAGTGTACACTTTAACACACACACACACACACACATACAAAATAGCACACTCCAACACTACTCCAGCTCTATCAGCACTTGAGACTAGTGTGGCTTCAATTAGTTCTTGATGAATGAGCCCATAAGATGCCGCTCTCTCATTTCCCTTGTTGCCAGATATCCCAGCAATCAGAGAGAAATGAATTCTCATTGTGGCGTGACTGAGACGAAGATGACGGTGGTGGAGGTGGAGGGGGGAGAGGAGCACTAACATAAATCATTCACCCTCTCCACTGAGGGCCAGAGTTCAGTTTCATCACACCAAATTTGACAAGTCTTTGCAAATCTGAAATCTTTTTGGATAGCCAACACCAAAGCCAGTCGCAAACTCTTGCAGAAAATTGGGCTATACAATTTCCTAAGAAAGAAGCATTTGCCAGATATTTTAGATGTCTGCTCCTGGCCGTATTGTATTAAGCAGAAAGGTGTATGGTTAAAATGAAACTACCAGCTAGTACAGAACCAGAAAGAACCCAAGCATGAGTCCTGTTACAAACTAATATTTTGTGTTTGTAAACAATCCAAAATGTATGGCACAATGTTCTTATTTTGGCTAGAAAATCCACATCTGTATAATCAATCAACTGTATTTAATAAGCATTATGTACCCAAGCACCATACCTATTTAATGTAATGCAATCAGTCTGTGTGACAGTGAAGGTTAGACTCACCATCATCAATGATGCTGACCACGACTCCATTACCAGTGATGTTGTTGCTCCAAACTGGCATCACGTTCAGGTCAAAGCCACTGGAGATGTACTCGCCCTGTGCAAACTAAACACACACACACACACACACACACACACACACACACACACACACACACACACACACACACACACACACACACACACACACACACACACACACACACAACCTTGTTATCACAAATTAAAAGGACCACAGCAATGAGATGTTTATTGTTAAACATACAGTAACCTCAAAAGCATCTCTCACTAGCAGTAAGCGGAAGACCACTACCTACAAAGCCAGCAGCAACACTAACACAGCTGCCAGACATCCTTTTTTTAAATTTTTTTTTATTTGCACCCATTTCACCCAGTTTTCTGCTTACCACCTGACCAAGTAGCCTGCCTGACCAGCTAAATTTATCTTCTCCGCATTACGCTGTTACTTAGTGTTGCATCATCCCCCCCCGCCCCCCAAATTATTGATAATGGAATCAGATTTACATTTACATTGACATTTGTGTGCTTAAATGCTGAGTTTGCAACGGCCGTTACATTACGTAACTTCACGCTGTGTTGCATTATTGCACTGTGCCACCTCTGCATACGTACAAACTTAACTGTGGCAATCAAAAGAGAAAATTGACCTGTTAATGGTAGAAATATGTTTTCTCTCTCTTCCAAATGATCGAATGTGTCGATAAAAGAAGCAATGCCAATAATATGGCAAAGCACCTGTTTAACTATTGTAACATAAAACATTTACATTGATTCAGTCTTAGAGTGCTGTGCTTGGAGTCATCTTCTTCATCTACTACTTGTCCTATCCTGCATGTTCATTGCAGGGAACATTACAAAGCGCCATAGCCATAGACGCAGTGTTCAGCAGGAAAACATTTGGCAAAAGCACAACTGTTGCTGCCAAAGAAAGAATTTACTTATGACAAATTGCTTTGTTTCACTTCAGTTTTTAATTTATTCAAAACAACTCAAAAGAAGATTGTTAAAGTATCAAAAAGTACATTAAGCGGTGTCAGTATCCAGTATTGGTGGTATCAATAAAATCCTACTGATACTCATTTCCAGTGAGCTATTGCCCATATGATCATGTTGTCTGGTGGTCTACATACTGTATTTGATTATACTTTCTGCAGAATCTGTGCTATGTGTGCATGGGTGGATATATTTATTCTAAGTTTAACTCATGTTTATGTGAGAGAATGTGTGCACATTATTGCCTATGAGGGCATGCACTTAGACACCGTTTGTGTGTTCAGAGTGCCCACAGACACAGACAGACACACACACACACACACAGAAACACACAGACACACACTCCCCTGGTGAGCTGTTCTTTCCCTAGTGTGCACTCCCTTCCTCTCCATCTTCATCATGACGACAACAAGAGAGTTGAAGCCTCTAGAAACAATCACATTGAATATCATATGGTGTGTGTGGATGTCTATGTATGTGGGCAGCTGAGTTTGTTCACTGCCTTTGTGTGTGTGTGTGTGTGTGTGTGTGTGTGTGTGTGTGTGTGTGTGTGTGTGTGTGTTTGGGAGGTTGCATCTAGAGAGCAGTGCTGCTTTGTAGTGTGTGAGAATAAAGCAGATTAATGGAGGCAGCTACCAAGCTAACGTGCACCAGAGCACGAGGAGCGGCCCTGGGGAGTGTGCACACATACACAAACACAGAGGGTACACAGGCACACATATGAGCAAAAAAACAAGCACACACACCTTTGTGAACTTGGATTTAAGCCCACAGTGAGGCATCTTGAACGATGACTCACTCACACATACACACACAGTCATGAAGTGAAAGCCAACAACACAAGCTTCACACTTACACACACATCACACGTAAGCGTGCACAGAATCATAATCATCCTCTGAAGCACTGGAACACAACCAATCCTATCAGTCTAGCATATATACATACATGCACACACACACACACACACACACACACACACACACACACACACACACACACACACACACACACACACACACACACACGCTCAAACGAATATAAATACTATACATGTATACAGAGTTGTGAAAAAGCTCATGCAACACAACACAAGAGCACAAAACAACACATTTTAACCATTTATTTATGTCCACATAGATACACTTTCTCTAAGCAGAAGACAAAAATGCTTTCTCTGCCTTTATCTTAGCTGCCCCTCAGCTGTAGCATACAAACACACTTCCTCTCTCTCACTCGCTCTCTCGCTCTCTCGCTCTTACACACACACACACACACACACACACACACACACACACACACACACAACACACACAAGTACATCATCCACAGCAAGCACACCCAGGATGCTGTATGGATTTTAGCAGATTTGAACAAGCTCCTCTGGACTCAGCCTAAGCAAGGATACAATAGAGTCCACTTGCCTTCGGACGTGTGTGTGTGTGTGTGTGTGTGTAAGTGTGTGTGTACGTGTGTGTGTGTGTGTGTGTGTGTGTGTGTGTGTACTGCTCACCCATGATGTACACACCAGCTTTTAGCAAACATACAAACAAAGCACGCTAAAACACACACACACACACACACACACACACACACACACACACACACACACACTAACACACACACACTAACACACACACACACACACACACACACACACACACACACACACACACACACACTAACACGCACGTCTGGTCCTGGCAGGCTACCAACCCTGAGCAGATTACTGACCCTCAATCAATATCCACGTCCACCAGAGGCTGATTAAACACAACAGAACGAGAGCAGGGGAGGATGAGAGAGAGAGGGAGAAAGAGAGAGAGAGAAAGGGATATGTACTTAACCTTAAAATGCTTTACATTTTCCTTGATTATTGAGTTAATGATGATTATGTTCTATGGTTTAGTTTAAGTAATCAAGCTATATAATTATGGTTAGCTATATATTTCATAACCTGTTTGGTGCATTTTAAAAATGTTCATGCATCATACTGTGTATGGATTTTTTTTCTTATCGTGGTGAAGAAGCGTATCACCGCGTCGCGACTGCGATATGGCGGTTAACCGCAACCGCCTGTTACAAGAGTAGCGTAAGTTAGAGCGAGAATGGCAGGGTCGTTGAGTGAGTGGCGTCAGTGCCTGTGTGGTCGCGCAAGGTGAGCGGGCGCTGAGGGTGGCGTATGAGTGCGGCTGGGAGGAAAAGCGAGAGGAAAAAGAGATAGCACAGACAATGTCAAGTCATTTAAAAGTGTACAATAAGACAACAAGCTTCTCAAGACATGGTGGCTTCATATGTTTTCATTACTGCCGGTAAAGTGAAGGGTGTTACCCCCGAAAAAGCATCGGCTTTAACGTTAACAACATATGTTGCAGCACAGTAGTCTCCGTTTCAGCTCAAAGTGAGAGACTTCACCATGTTTTGCTGCTTTCTGTCCTCTCGGCAGTCCACTAACTTGTTGCTCTCTCTACCGATCTAAGCTGCTCTGTTCTAGCCTACAAAAACTTGCATGCAGGCTAAAGTTCAACGTGCTGTTTTTTCAGGATTAAGCTATAAGCACAAGGGAAGTCCGCCAGCTGCTAGGCTAATGTACGCGGGCGTAAAGTGCAATGGTAAAACACTGCAGCGCTATGCTGTCCACCTCAGCTGAGAACGGAGAAATGTCTTTCCCTTCTCTACTGTGTATTATATAAATTTTTGCCTGTACATATCACTAGTACTCAAGCTTAGAAATAAATTATAATAAATCGGACACAAAAAAGGAATCCCAAATATATTTAATGGACTGTCCAATTTTTTATTCTCCATAATCTCTTGAATACAGGATAGAAGACAGGCAATGATGATAACTAAACAATGACTATTGTGTTCCTTATATTTCATATCACACGACATATACACTCCTGTAACTTTCACCGGCAAAAAAATTTATTTTATAAAAAAATAAAAATGCGGTGATGATGGTGTCACGTCACCGCCGGTATTGCAGTGATGCGGATATCGCCACAGCCTGCGTTTCATAAACAATCTTGTCAATAAAATTCAACATTTAAGAGCGAAGACTATTCACATCTCAATCTCATATGGAACAGCTGTGTCAGATTTTTCTTTCACTTCAGCTTCATTTCCCACCCATCTCTCCTTCTCCCTTCCTGCATTCATGTCTCTCCCACTCTCCGCCCCCATCCTGACTCTCACTCCACCATTTTGCCCCGAGAGCTGAGGTGTCAGTCAATCTTTTGCCGGTTGCCGTGGTGAATCTTTAACCCCGCCCCTCCTCTTCCTTGCTCTGTCAGATTACACCCTTGCATGTCAGTCAAGACCATCAGCTGTTTCAATTGGCTGAGCCCTGTTACCCTGCTATGTGTGTGTGTGTGCGTCTGTGTCTGTGTGTGTGTGTGTGTTGGGATGCTTGGCAATACCATACCAGAAATCTATTATAAATACAGGTTACATACAATTATGCTGTTATGACTGTAACCTGGCATTGTGAGAATTATTAAAGCTTTTGTGTGAACCGGTCACAGTGGTCAAATTATGTAACAAATCATGTAAATACAAACATATTCAAAGAAACACAAATAAAATAAAATATTTAAGTTCTATAAGTCTGTTTACATGCTTCAAATAAGCAATAAGAAAGACTAGACACGAAGACACTTTTGTAAAGATGGACAGGGGTTGATCGTAAAGCACTCTTATTATTAGGGCTGGGTATCAAACTTCAATATTTTGTTGGTACCGACTGAAATGTGTCCAGGAGAGAACCCAAAGCTGTTAAATACCAAAAGCTGGAATGAAATGAATGCTTAACTACATAAATAAACACCTATCACAAACTACCATTGTTTTTATAAGGATATGTTTGTTTATTAACCAGCTGTGACCAAGATATGTACTGAGGAGGACATTTTATGTTGGAAAAATAAACTTGTTAGTGTTCTCTATTGGACAAACAATGGAATGGCCACATTTGTTTATAATTATCTTAAATTATCTCATTTGTTGTACTGTAATTTCTTGCTATTTATTGTCCGACATATGCACCAATATCTCTGCAATAAGCTAATATCAGCCGATATATTGGCCAGGGGGGTTTATTGGTGTAGTTCTATTTATTGTGCTAAATGAAAAGAACAATGTACCAAGAAAAGTAAAGTTTTTGTATTGGCGCAAAAATTAAGGTAGCGTAACGACGCTGGTATAGAACTACCTGTATATCAAACGATGCCTAGTCTTACTCATTAATCTGATGAATATGAACAGAATAAGTCTACAGATTACATCCAAAAAATGAATAATTCTCTCTTATTCAAAGACGTTAATGAGAAAGATATCACTCAGAAAATTGGTAGAGACTGCACAGAAAAGACAAATAATGGAGGGAGCGCTACATCTGCTGAACCACTTTGACTTAATTCAAGTGCATTTGTGCATAAAGAGTATGGGTATTACAAAAATAGGAAGTTAAAACAAACACACACACACACACACACACACACACACAAAAAGTAAATGCTGTAAATGCAGCTACTGAATAGACTATGTCAGTTTTATATCCAAACATACTGGTTCTGCACAAACACATATTGGTCAAACCATTTGAACGAGATAGTGCTGAAGGGATGAGCTTGTCTTGTTGCAGCACAGTTTGTGTGTCAGTGTTGCTGTGAGCCTAATCAATCCCCGACATCTGTCTCAGTTCAACATCGACAACCCCCTTCACCTCCTCTCCCCCTCTCTTTCCTTCTCCCTAATCTGCCTACCTCCCTCTATCCTCTGTCTCTCTCTCTCTCCAGTCACACATGAAAGGCTGGCTGACTTATGCATGTCAGAGGAACATCCTTCACCATGAGGACAAGAGCAGAGAGGAGAGAGAGGAGGCCAATGAACACACACACACACACACACACACACAAAATTACACTTACCAGTTCCCACTGCATGGGCCAGAGCGGGTCATTGAAGGTGAGGGACTGGTCACTCTCATTCTCCTCAGGCTGTCTGTCAGTTGCAGACTCTCTCCTCTGGGAACCTGCAAGCACATAGACCCATCATGTGTGGAATTTGTGTGCACGTGTTTGTGTGTGTAGTTTTTTTTTTTCTGGTTTTGAACTCTGACTTCAGGAAGTCCCTGCTCTCCATCCAATGGTGAAAGGCCTCCCAGATTCCCCTTCTCTCCAGTGAGGTGGAATACTGCCGGAAGATTACCATATCGTTAGCATATTATTAGCATCTCATTACTGCAGCACAGCTTGGCTCGCTGTCTGTCGCAAGCTCTCTCTCTCTCTCTCTCTCTCTCTCTCTCTCTGCACAGCACTCCATCTCACTGCCATTCACTCTCTCCCTCCCTCACACACGATGGATATGAATCAGTTTGTTTCATAATATACACAGTATATACAGTATTGCCAAATTAATTAATATCACACTAGTTAATGGGAAGTTAATTAAATGACTGCAATAAAACATTGCACACAAACATAACATGTACATGTATTGATCCTGAACCATTTGACTGGGCAACTTTCCGGGGTTCAGCACTCCCTCTGAACCAAGTAATTACTGACACATTAGCCCACTACACTTTAATTAGGTCTAGGTCTTAGCATACATAAGTAAGAACATAAATTCTAAAATTAATCCCCAGATGTATAACTCATACACAGAGCGCTGTCAGCATGGCCAATGCAAACGAGTAACCTGTGGAGGAGCAGTCTCTGATAGTATTCAGTAAAGTATTTTAAAAGTACTATAGTTTACAGTAAGGTGCTAAAAATGTGCTTAACCATTTGCAATGGCATCATCTGAGTCAATATATTACAGTGCTACAGTGCTGCTGTAATGTCAAAGTCTTCACTGGTCCAAAATGTTGGACCAGATCTGAATCAGACCTATAGGAAACATACCCGAACTCGACAAGGAATTTTATTTTTTAAAAGACACCCAATCTGAAATGGAACCCGAGCACCGGAACAGCATGATGCGCTTTTAGTTAACAATCAGCTGCAGTTGAAAGGAGCAGCAATATAGGAATAATGTCCTATGAGTGAATGTAAAGTCATAGAAACCACTTCCAAAAACAATTGTCTATATACACTTCAAATTAGAGATGTCGCAGGGCGATAAAGCTGTATACTGGGTTTTGTCCACCTCATATCTCTAATTTAAGCTCATCAATTTAATTAAGTTAAAAAATAACTGAAAATACTATTTTCACCTCCTGCACCAACATAAAACATTCTGCTGACAATATTTAATAGCACAAGTAGTACTGAGTACACTTGTGTACATTCAGATTCACTCAAGTATAAGATATATTCACACACAGACCTAAGTACCCTTTTACCCGAATAGCCTGAGTACAATTAGGAAGGACTAATTAAAACAAATAATTCAACATTTTGGGAAATACACTTCTTTTCCTTCTTGTTGAGATTGAAATGAGTAGATTTATACCAATCTCAAGACTTGCACACCATCTATGGAGCTAAAGCCAGGGGACGATTAGCTTAGCTAAGCAAAGACTGGAAACACGTGGAAAACGTTTAACATGGCTCTATCCAAACGGAAAAAACCTGCCTATACCACCACCTCTAAAGCTAAACACATACCATGTGTTAATATGACGGAGCCTGACTGACATAGTGACTAGGGCTGTCAAAATGAACGTGATAGTAACAAGTGAACGCAAATTCCTTTTAACAGCTATTTTTTTTGACATACGTTTAACGAGCGCGCATTCTGTGATTTGGGCCTCGGGCCGCTCCGTAGTTTGGGAAATCAGGAAGCGATGCCGCAGTATCGTTGTGGATACCTAGCAGAAACAAAGCTCCTTGAGCAGAAATGTATAAAGAAAGGAGTCTTTTGAATGGCCCTTCCAGATGGTCGTCTCCACCAGGCTAAAGTTATTTACGTGTACCGTCGATGTGAAACGAGTTACCACCGGAGTACGCCGAGTCCCAAATACCACTTGCTGGCCAAGCATACAGCTGATGTAGAGAACCCTCCTCCCCCTGGCCAAAGGCAGGCCTTCGCTGGATAATATGTCATGTGAAAATATCCCTTTTAAAGTACATTTAGAACAGATTAAAAAATGTGCAATTATTTTGCCATTAATCGCGATTCAATATTTTAAATCGATTGACAGCCCTAATTGTGACATTCATTTTTTTACTATGAAGAATTACGACAAATGAGTCACCATTCAATGATTACATTTTTTTACACCCATAGTACTAATACTGGTCTTACTAACTGTATCAAGTGCTTCAACAGAGTTAAGAATCCCATAATGAGGCTCTTCCACACTGCCAAGAAACAGTTTGGCATGAAAATCTTAAAATTTGAGATTTAATACTGGCACACAATGTTGAATATTGGCAGCTTCAATCCAAAAATACTAGTAAGAAGTATAAGACTTCAAAAGTTCAAATCGGTCAAAATGTACAAGTGCACTTTTTTTCTTCCTCTACTGTATGTGAATACACATACAACTCTGCACTGTTCATCCACCACGTCCTTGCTCTTTCATTTTTCTCTCTCTTCAACTCGTCTTCATATTATCTATCAGAGCAGAGGCTGAGCGACGCTGTGAGGATGGTAATACACTGAGAGAGAGAGAGAGAGAGAGAGAGAGAGAGAGAGAGAGAGAGAGAGAGAGGCAGTACCGCAGCAGGACGTGAGCCAGTACATTATTGTACAAACACACACACCACTTCCCATTACACACACAAATGATAACAGATAATGCACAATCATACACGTATGCTTGGACTTAAAGGTATACACATGCACGATGTAAATATTAAACAGACATAAAACGACTGCAGCTGTTCTACTGGTTTCATCAGAGAGGTTCATTGTCATAAAGGCCAAAAACATTCAGGAAGTCATATGTGGCAAACACATATATAGGCTATTTGGACGTGCATACATTTACATAACATTGTATGCATATAAAAACTGTATGTTTAAATACATCTGAGTCATTTCTGTAACTCTAGATGCTAGATGCATTCTGGCACAATTCTAACATCAAACTTAATATGAAAGCCACTTTTGATATTGAGGATGTAGACTGTAGAGAGGTTAAACATTGTTTTTTAATCACAAAAAAAGAAAGGATAAACATGCCCGTACTTGAAGTAAATTTCGCATTTGATGGGAAATAATTTATTGTTTTAACATGTGGCAGCTATTGAAGGAAAAATGATGTTTTGACACAACAACAGGCATGTGCAATATTGTCTTTATAACTCTTTTAGCAAAATGTGATCAAAGCCCTTCTACTGTACTCCTGACAGTAATGTGATCATCAGACAATTACAATGACACACGTTGGCACAGGACTAACATTACCTGAGGATCGGTAAGTATACAACTTCATATATAGGTAAAATATACAACTGGTCATTTTCTTTAGAAACATTGGGAGGGACATCATGTCATTTTATTTCACCGATGTTGATGTCAACTGAACTTTTTGTAGAAATAGAACTGAATCACTAATTTGTCAATTTTACAGTTTAAACTTTACCTCAAGATTTTGGTCAGACTTTAGTTGTCATTTTCAACATAGATCATCTGCTAAATTTGTCACAATATATTTTAAATGTTGAGATCCCCAACATTTTTTTTGTTACAAAACAGTTTTTTGTAACACTTGTGTTTACTCTTTTCCTTCACAAATTCACTCTCTAAAGTCACATTAAAACAAAGAGTGCATACACAATATGTCATTTAATACAGGTTGATTGTATTTCTATTTGCACTGTTCAGTTAATATATGATATAAAATATGAGATATGTTTTTATATAATTTATATAAACAGCAACAAGTAAATACATCAGATAAAATAATAAACAGGATAATTATGATATAATTGCAGATAATAAACAAATTATGTGCATGTCCCTCAAAGAGTATGTTGAAACAATAAAATAAATTAAAAAAAGAATAAAATAATATATACTTATTTTGCCTTATATTGTGGCAGGAGAAGACATATTTAGCTGCTAGCCATGCCGTGCTTTTATCTCCCCCTAATAAAAAAGGAAGCTTTTTTTGTCCTCAGTGTAGGTAGTGAAGCCTGGTATATGTTTTTCAATTTTTTGGGAAATATTTGATTCTTAAGTCTTCGTATTTGGGATATGTACATAAGAAACTTAATTCTGTTTCGATGTCCTGGTGGCAGTGTGTACAGACACATTCCTCTCGTGGTTAAAATTAGTTTTTCTTTTCGATTTTTTGTTTTGAGATATTCGGCTAATTGGATATCTCTGTTGATAACAGAGGAGGTTGTGTTGTATTTTATTTTCATTTTGCCATTGTTCTGCACATAAGTCTTTTAATTTAGTTTCAAATCTTTTGATTGAAGACTGAGGATTGTGTCTGTGGCGGCTCTAAGGTTCAGTGTACCTGTCTCTCTTTCTCTCTCTACCTGTCTGTCTATTACTGACAGTGTTTAGCTCAGTGTACCTGTGAGCCAGCTGGTCGAGGGGGTGGACATCTGAACTCTGCTGGTTGCTCAGGAGAGCTTTGTATGCAATGGAATTTTTATCAGCTTGATTTAAATGCTGCCAAAATGTAATTGAATTTTTATGGATTTGAATTTTCTGAGAGAATGCATTGTTTGGGGTGTTTGGGCGAACTTTTAGAATAATTTAACAGAATTCCAATTGTAATTTTTCAATGGGAGTTTTATCCCAGTTTTTAAATTCTGGTTTCGAAATTGAGCCCCAGACTTCGCTTCCATAAAGCATTATTGGAGGTTATCAAAAAATTGTAGATTTTAAGCCAAATTCTTGCAGGGATATTCGTTTTTTCAAATTTGCATTCGATTGCATACAAAGCTCTCCGAGCTTTATTACATAGTGTGTTTATGGCCAGGTTGGCATCATCTATGTTGCTGCATTTTTTCCATATATATTTTTGATGGATGTCATACATTTAGCTGGTTTCTGATTCTGGTTCAATGCTATATTTTGCAGACTTATTTAAATAAAGTGTTGTTTGGCAGTGATCTGAAAAGGGAAGTTGTGGTAGAACTACAAATGCATTGATATCCTCTGGGTCGATATAGGTTATGGTAAAATCCACCACACTGTTACCTAACACAGAGGAATAGGTCATTCTCTCCAGAGAGCCACCACTGGTCCTTCCATTAATGATGTATAAGCCCAGGCTTTTGCATATCTGGAGAACTTGTTTTCCATTTTTGTTTATAATATTATCAACACTTTTCCAGTTCTTGCATTGAGATCTCCACATATTAAGATTATTCCAATGACTGGAAAATAATTATTTCCTTTTGAAGTTCTTGAAAAATCTCCTCAGTGTAATAGAGGGAGTTTGAGGGTGGGCTATAGATTGCAATATAGACTGTATCTCTCTGATAGAAAGAGACAGGATGAATGGGGAACTGTGGTAATTGTAGCCTGTGTGTGGCTGTGTTTGTGTGTGTGTGTGTGTGGCTGTGTGTGTGTGTGTGTGTGTGTGTGTGTGTGCACCATAAAGCTGGCTGTTTTATTTTGAAATGTGTTTATTTTGTGATTACCTTCCTGGCTTGATACATACGCTCGCATACCGCGCAAAAAATAGAGGAAACGCCGAAACTTTCGCTGCAGCCAAGGAGGTAAGCGAGCATCCGGAAAGCATACCTCCTATGGGGAGATTCTGAGGCTAACAAGCCATCACCTTCCGTTAGCATCCCATTGACTGCCATTCATTTTGATGTCACTTTGACAGTGAATAACTTTACATCTGAAGTGTTTAAAGACTCTATTTGTCCGTTGTTTATTTCTAAAGAAACACGACAAAGGCTCCATTACCTTGTATCTCACGTTATGGCCCCGTAGCAGACGTTTTTGTAAAAACAGGCTAACGATTGTGTCATCACCACACGACTTTCTGTCGCATAGTAGAGAAATTACCGTATAGTACAGGAGAAAATATTTCAGCAAAGTTTTGATGGATTGGAAATATTTCGGTATGTGGAAGTGAATTCATATGAAGTAAAATGTATCCACGATCCACTTTATCCACAAGATTGGGAATGATTGAGATTTTTCTTGGCACAGTTACCAGAAGACTTACAACTTTCAGGTTGCTCATGTCACATCTACGTCTTCAAGCTCAGTAACGCTGCTCAGGCTGCTCAGTAACGCTCAGCCAGCACCGGAAAAGTTCAGTCGAAGTCTATGGCGTCGCTGTATCCATTTCTTTTACTGTCTACGGCTGCAGCGCGAGGGCCTACGCGGATGCTACGCGTCCGTTGTGGCTGGGCAGATTGGATAACATGGGGGCCGAAATAAATATAGCTGCGCTATGCGACTATACGCGACGCTTACGCGTGCGGTGTGTTCCAGCTGTTAAAAATGAGTAGGGATGGTTTTTTTTTATAAATAATTAATACTATAGGCAATACGTTGTATTTGAAACCAAGTTTTTTAAGGGG